>NW_006913059.1:1719725-1726005 GCF_000271625.1 Coniophora puteana RWD-64-598 SS2
ACTACTATCGTGAATGGATGCCGATAGCATATCCAATACCGACTCATATCACATTTGTAGCCCTGTTTACTAATGCAAATGCATCCGCGGACCCGAACCTGTCACAGACACCGATATGGTATTGACGCCGACATGACATTGACGCCGACATTCTGCAGACGCCGAGACCGTATTAGAATCCCCAACATGCTACTAACACATTATCATGATTGGCTATTATATTTGTAGTGTACTTGTGAATGCCATAGTGACCACCGACGCCGACAGCATAGCCCACTGCTCAGAGCCTTAATATTACTTCATTACTATTATTGTAGTAAATTGTACTTATAATGTAGCATCCGCGGACGCGACCACTCCAGCTGTCCGCGGATGTCCGCTGGACCGAGCATGTCGGCGCAATTGGCCATCCGTGCTACCGAGCATCTCCATCGGCGTCCCCTGCAACATGTGGATCGAGGTAAAATGAGATCGCTCCATCTGCAACAGCTTTGTTCCTATGCCTGCGTAAGAGGACAATCGACAGCTTCGCCAACAAGAATGACGTACATATGTCCATCAGGCCTGCTTAGGTTAACACCCGTTGACGCCAAGGATATTTGAAGTTGCTTGAACAGGTAGCTATTCGCTGCAAAGCCGCCTACAAGGAAAACAAACTGGAAGATGACTCAGAATTAGCTAAGAGGTCAATGTGGCGCTTACAGATATGTTTCTCGATGACGCTTGCCTTTGTTGCTGAATCGCCGCAAGGACGCTCTCCACCGAAGGTTCGAACATTGGCGCCAGATCTTTCCTACCATAAAATCAGTAACGCTTGTCCACAAAGAGATCAATATGAATATGAATTAACCCTTCAATCTTGAGCTGTCCTGAGCGGATTCCATAAGGCATATCCTTATCTTTGGCAGTGCCGAACCTGATGTAGTACGGGTCGTTAACGTCCTTGAAACGGTGCTTGGTGGTCTTGTCGAATTCTTTGGTCATCTGTTCGACGTAATCGTCGGCTCCGAAGATCGATCCTTTGAGTTTGGCTGTGTGAGGTTGGCTGGATTTAGCACTGTAATTGAAGCGCCATATAGAACCGTCTACCTTTGAGGTATGTGCGAGCCCGGCGGGTCACGAAGATGGATCCTTGCAACCGACCTGAGGATACGGAAAGTCAACTCATGGATATATACGTCAAGCAAACATTCAGATCACGTACACTCCGTTGGCGCAATCTCGTCAAAAGACAGAGCCTTACCGGTGCTCGTGCCGGGCCTCATCGAGTACGCGCTCAGATCAATCGTACCTCCTCCTGCGTCAACGATGATAACGCCGCCATCGCCGGCTTCTTCTTCCCCTGGCGCCTCGCCGTCAGACTCGGACTCGGGCCTTTCAAGGGGCATCTTCGACCACGCATCCGACGCAAGCACGTTTGAGACGCAATAGTGTAGACTCGCTTCGCCCTCTGTGACGAGCGTGATGCGGCTCTGGCCCTCGGTAGAGTCAGGTATCAGGCTACCGAGCACCGCCGCTCGGCGGATCTGCGTCTGCTGCGGGCCGTCCCACCCGTTCGGGTGCGAGAGCACGAAGTCGATGCTATCCGCTGCAGAAGCGAGGATGCTCGCACCGCTGGCCTGGGACTCCTCAATATACGTCTTGGCGCAGCGGAATAGGTACGCCATAAAGTCAGCAAGGACTTGGATCGCAGAGACTCTGTTGGGAAGAGGTGGTATGTCATCATCCTTGATATGGGCAGAAGCAAGATGTTTCGGCCGAAGGTGCATTTTCCACCTAAGTTGCAGCGATGATGGTCAATCTGGGAACGTGGACATGGGAAATGTTTAAGGTGCGTACCATTCAGCCATAAACCATCCTTCATCCTCAGCTTGCTCTACGATGTATTCCTGAAGGGCTTCAGCACCCACCGCACGGACCTTGCAGTCTTTATCGTAGTACAGGATTGACGGGATCTTCGAATCCCCACCAACATGCTCCTGGGCTGGATACCTAGATGCGCGTGTTATGTTATCTGACTTCACATATTTACTTGTCTTATTACATGTCAGACTTACCTCGATACGCACTGAATGCTTGGGACATCACCAGGGTCTAAAATGCAGTACGATACCCCGCTATACGTGGTGCCTACATCGAATGCAAGCACTAATTTGCGGGAGAGCCCATGGTAAGGTTGCCTATCGAGCATGAGGATGAACTTAGCAGAGAGCAGGATCCAAGCGAAGGTATTCGATAGTGTGACGACTCTTCGTTGGCTGGCCGTCAAGAGATATGAGCGTGTCCTTCAGATTTTGTTAACGGAATTTTACGGATGCTAGCTGAGTGGATCGCGTAGCTGAAAAACGAGGGCTAGGCACTAGATCAACTCTGCGTACGGAGCGCCCATTTTGCTGTGCATGTTAGATCGAGATCTGGCAAATGTATGCTGGAACGGTCAACATTCTACATCAGATCGCCGCTCGACATAGATAGCTATCTGTCGCACACGCGTAAGGTAAAAGAAGGATCCATATCTTCCGTTCATGTTAAATCGAACACGAGGCACGGGGAAGGAAGAGCATTTTAAGCTCGAAATTTACCATGGTAGAAGAGAAGACCCCCATTTGCTTTTCTTGCGCTACACATCATATTACACGCGCACACAAACAACGTTATGCTATGTGATTTTGACCATGCGCGTACGAGCAATTCAGGAGTCCGTCACATCGTATTCACAGCGAACCATGCCGTGTAACTCCCTGCGCTAATGACGCATTCAACGCAACTCTTCCATATGGTCGTCATATATGATTACCGCAGGACTCCTGTAAGGATGTTAGGGCGCAAGAACCCCAGAAAGTTGCACCACTTACCGCTTTACTACGCCCTAGTTGTAACACGTGGAGTAAGCGATGCTTGATTACGCTGAAGAAAGTAAGTACCGTACCTTTTCTACCCAGCGGATGTGTGCCTGGAGTTCGGTGAGACCGAATAGCAAAACGACATCATACTCAATCGTGTAGTAACGCCGGCCTCGTTCCCGGTGCACTGCTGCAGAAACTGCAGAAGTATCTGCACGAACGGTGCAGAGGTGCGAGAAGGCATCTGTTCGAACCGAAGGCGCCGTTAGCATGATTCGAAGATGACATGCAGAGTTATCGCACGTTTTTCCTTGTCCGTCCACCGGGGGTCCGCTGTAGCTCCACGATACGCCTTCAGAGAGGCGTCTGCTTCGCGGAGATCCCAACGCACGGAGCTCGTCTGACTGTATGAGCGCCTGAATTCTTGAGTTTCCGATACCAACGTTCCCTTGGACGACTTGTATTGGACGAGAGAAAGAAGGCCGAGCCACATAAACCACTCACTTTCTTTAGGATAGCGTTGAATCCATGAGCAAGAATGCGTGTTTTTGAAGGGTCGAGGTATGCCATGTGTTTCCTGACGCGGTGCTCACGGTCATCATCGTCGTAGTCAACGGATACCTCTGCACCATAGGTGAACCTGGCAGAACGTGACGAAACAAGGTGGTCGATATAGAATGACACAGCCCCTTCTGCAACAGCTTTATTGCTAAATGCTAGGTGAGACAACAAAGGTGACTGGTATGAAAAGAACGCACACGTGTCCATCTGGCCTGCTCACGCTGATGCCAGTCGGTGCCAAAGACATTTGAAGTTGCTTGAACATATAATCGTTGGCAGCGAATCCACCTACGAGGAACACGAGCTACGGAATGTTTAGGCACTCGATAATGAGTCAGATGGCAGAAACTTACAGATACGTTCGTCGATGATGTTTGCCTTTGTTGCTGGATGGCCATCAGGATGGCCTGAAGCGAAGCATCAAAGAGTCCAGCAACATCATTTCTGGGGAAGACTTAGCTTGTTGGAAAGCGATCAGAAAATGAAACGTGACCGACCCTTGTAGCTTGAGCTGACCCGCGCGAATGTTGTACTGTGGGTCCTTATCCCGCATAGTGCCAAACTTGATGTAGCACGGCTCGCCAAATCCTCTGAACCGGTGCTTAGTCGTCTTGTCAAACACATCTGTCATCTGATCAATGATCCCTGGGTCTGCAAACGACGATCCCTTGAGCTTCTCTAAATCCAGCGACCCAATTAGCGCCGTGCACACTAGAACAAATATGAGGAGATTATTTGCCTCTCAAGAGCACATGTGCACGACGCGTCACGAATATAGATCCCTGTAGCCGGCCTGATCTGGATGTTAGCCAGCGTCAAAAACTGGAAAGCTACGTACATTCTGTGGGTGCGATCTCCTCGAAAGACAGTGCCTTGCTGGGAGTGGTCTTGGGTATCATTGAATATGCACTAAGGTCAATAGTCCCTCCTCCAGCGTCAACAACGATAACGCCTCCACTGGTAGCATCCTCTCCATCTGATACCGGACCATCGTACTCGGGCTTCTCTATAGGCATCTTCGACCACGCATCCGCAGCGAGAACGCTTGAGACGCAATAGTGGAGACTTGCCTCGCCCTCTGTGACTAACGTGATACGCTTTTGACCTTTAGCCGAGTCGGGGATCAGACCTGCGAGCACCGCCGCACGGCGGATCTGCGTCTGCTGCGCGCCCTCCCACCCATTCGGGTGCGAGAGCACGAAGTCGATGCTACCCGCTACAGAGGCGAGGATGCTCGCGCCGTTTGCCTGCGACTCCTTGATGTAAGTTTTGGCGCACCGGAAAAGATAGGCCATGAAGTCAGAGAGGACTTGAATCGCGGAGACTCCGCGAGGGAGAGGAGGTATGTTGTCGTCCTTGATGTGTGCAGAGGCGAGGTCTTTTGGGCGGAGGTGCATTTTCCACCTAATGTCCGGATTAGCGCTGAAGATAGGACGGGAGTGAGCTACGTGCCACTCGACTTTGGTCCATCCCTGGTCCTCAGCGTGCTCTATGACGTGTTCTTGGAGGGCTTCAGCGCCCAACGCACGGACTTTGCGATTCTTGTCGTAGTATAGGATGGATGGGATCTTTGACTCTCCTCCAACATGCTCTTGGGCGGGATACCTATCCGTGTTGGATCATTTGAGCTTCAAGGGTTCGGTCGACGTCGTAATCAGGGCTTACCTCGTAACCCCTTGAATCTTTGGGACCTCTCCAGGGTCCAGGAAGCAGTAGCATACACCACTAAATGTCGTACCAACGTCAAACGCGAGCACGAGTTTACGGGAACGTCCATGATAAGGCTGCCTGTCGAGCATGAGCGATACGTAGATGACACGAGCTGAAGAATGCCCCAGGTAGTGCGATGATCGTTCTGGAATGCAAGACCTGGGCGGCGAACTTGAAGAGACAGAGCCGTGTCCTCGTACCCTTGCAAGCGGAGCTGTGCGCTGAGTCAGTGTATGCCGATAGAATGAGCACCTGACGTACGGTTCTTCCGTGTATGCCAGACACGGAACCTTCCACATGTTCTTACGGTAAGCACAACCCTAATCTGAAACAAGCTTTCCAAAGATAGGACATGGCAACACGAGTAACGCCACAGCTTATTATGAGCACGATGCTTCTATCGCATATACAGCAGTCCTTTGATCCATAACACGTTGCTGCAAACTTCAAGATCCAGCTAAACTTGGTGAGAAGCCTAGGTAGGGCTCGAATATCATCTATAGACACTCACCATCCCACCGGTCCCGACGACACATTTTGTCCCATTCAGCATGACTGCTTAACCGCGCCGACGCCAGCATACAAGCGCTCCGCATCGGGTATGATCCAGTAAAGTTGCGTGCCTCTGTTGCAACTGGGTGTCTGCACCAACGTCCGATAAGCTAGCTGAAGCGTGGATGGTAACAAAGTTTTGTGATAAAGACGTGAGAAAGGTGGGACATTTAATCTGCTGCGATTGTTGGCCCGCACACACTTCGCACCTGAGTGACACCAGAGTAGAGGCTTATGAAGCCTATCACGGTATTAGGGCGTGTGAGGCTTGTCAAGCCTGCCGCGCTTGTTAGCCGAGCACCTTCCGTTGCACCTAGGTGTCGCGGCGTTTGGCGGCGGAGATATTACCATACTTGTACAAGTCCTATTCTATCGTATCCGGCCTCTATGTCAAACGTTGGATTAGATTAGATTATGATTAGAACGCGAAGATAACGGTCTGGTCTCTGTCTGACGTCACCCGGGCTGCCCGAGTTAACCGCTCCCCCGTTCCCCCGCTCCTCCCGCCTCCCGCCCTCCGCTCGGCTCGGTCCGCGCTGCCGACGCGCCCTCGCCTATTCCCTTGTCCCTTCGCCGCGCCCTTGTCCCCTCGCCGCTCCCTTCAACGCCGCCGC
>NW_006913059.1:1726887-1735880 GCF_000271625.1 Coniophora puteana RWD-64-598 SS2
GATAAGCTAGCTGAAGCGTGGATGGTAACAAAGTTTTGTGATAAAGACGTGAGAAAGGTGGGACATTTAATCTGCTGCGATTGTTGGCCCGCACACACTTCGCACCTGAGTGACACCAGAGTAGAGGCTTATGAAGCCTATCACGGTATTAGGGCGTGTGAGGCTTGTCAAGCCTGCCGCGCTTGTTAGCCGAGCACCTTCCGTTGCACCTAGGTGTCGCGGCGTTTGGCGGCGGAGATATTACCATACTTGTACAAGTCCTATTCTATCGTATCCGGCCTCTATGTCAAACGTTGGATTAGATTAGATTATGATTAGAACGCGAAGATAACGGTCTGGTCTCTGTCTGACGTCACCCGGGCTGCCCGAGTTAACCGCTCCCCCGTTCCCCCGCTCCTCCCGCCTCCCGCCCTCCGCTCGGCTCGGTCCGCGCTGCCGACGCGCCCTCGCCTATTCCCTTGTCCCTTCCGCCGCGCCCTTGTCCCCTCCGCCGCTCCCTTCAACGCCGCCGCGCCCTTGTCCTCTCCATTGTCTTCAAGGCCACGCGCCTGGTAAGTCACATGCAGATTCAACGTGTAGGACGCGTTGCTGACCATTAGGTAATCAGTCCGCGTTGTACACACCGTACACGTTGCCATCGCCCTCTTGCCATTCCCCTTACAACCGCCCTCGCCTACCCCTCCTTTCTCTGCTACCATGAAGAAGTCAAACTACAGCAACGCCTTCAAGCGCCCTGTGAAGAGCACCATCTTCGATGGAGGTGCAAATAGCACAAGGATGGGATCATCGCAGCCAGTACAGGCTGCTTCTGCAACATCAACGAGGAGGACGCGCGGAGCCATTCGCAGGCGTGGCGACATAGCTCGAGACGCCCGCCAAGGTACCCTCAATAGTGAGTTTGTTCTCCTTCCGTTTGTCTTACTAGTGGTACACTAATGTTGGTTTTGTAGACTTAACGCACGCGTCGCGTTCCATCCATAATGATATTGCCATGGCCATAGGTGTAGAGGCCGACAGCGGCTTCTCGGCCTCGGACCTCCCTCTCGCACCTGGTGAGAACGACGACGACTACATGGACGTTGTGAACGAGCGCGAAGACGAGGATGAGGAGGGTCGTGGCACATATGCTAGTGGGGAGATTGATGAGGGGATTCAGGCGGCATTGGAAGCCTCGTTCATGAAGTAAGTCCATCCTCTTATCATTCAGTTCATGCTGCATGACCAGAAGAACGGACACGCGCATCATCAAAGGTCTCCGGGCTCGTACTCGCTATGAACGCGTCATGCGTGCCCATCAATCGTGGACTCAGCAGCATGATGCTCTCGTAGAGCAATATCTGCTTTGGCTTTCAGGGACTTCTAGCCCACCCGAGTCGTCCGATGACTCCCCGCTCCACGTCTTTCATATTCGCGTCTTGTCTATCAACAGTGAGTAGATCCATTTGAATTATTAGTATTATTACTGAATTTCTACTACAGAGACTACCTCTTCCACTGTGCCCCAGGGTCATCAAGAGCTTGCAAACGTCGCGTTAATTTGCGCTGGTCTATTAGGCAGCACCCCGGAAGCCCCCGAAACCGCCATTGACCTCCACACCCTGGAGGTATACCATCGACTGCGCCGACGACACGCCCAGCTAGGCATCCAACCTTATGTTCGCATGCTATGCGACATCAGTGATGTAAGTACTCTATTGGCTCGCCTGGACATGACGTGATAGATACTTACCGGTGATTTAGCTCAGCTACTCATCACAACTACGGGAGGCTTTCTCGAACGCCTTCGACGTGTATCTACACCTGTTACGTACTATCCAGAGCCGGCTCAACGAGGAGATGGGCCGTAACACCTCAAATTGGCGCTCCTTGCACAGTTGCCCCTGTTGTCACTATAAGGTAATGTTCTTGCTCTACTTCACGCCGGTATTCCCACTAACGAACACTCAGATATCAGGCGAGGTACCCTTGGTACCAGCTGTCCAATACGCCTCCGACGGTAACAACTCCGCGCGCCGAGTCGAGTCCGCGGGATCTGCCGATCAGCGGTCCTTTGCAAGTGATTACATCATCACACGTGAAGAAGTCGACATCTACAAGGACGAAGTGAGCAGCTCTGCTCGAGGCCCGCAGATAGATCCAAGCGACGGCGACGACGAGGATCACGACAGCCATCAGATGGGACGCTGCACTTCGGACTTCCGCGTCAGTAGACCTGACGGCCCCAAGAAGGCGCTCGACATCTACGAAACCACCGGAATCTTCGCGTCGGCCTGTCGACATGGGCTGATGCAGAAGATATGCGAGATGGTTCGTAGCGGTGAACTGTAAGTGATATTTTGCAGCTTTAATTTAGTTCAATTTCTGATGGTTTTAGTGCCAAGTATGGCCTGGCGGTCGTCGGCCATCTTCTTGACACGCACGGCAAAGACGTCAACCTTGGGCAAGACACTGGCTGCGCATTCAGTAAAACCGTCAACTCCAGCCCCCTCCTTGGCGACAAGGCACGCAAGTACAATCTGAAGATATGCGTCAACGCCTTCCACGGGTACGCACATAGTCGGCTATGCCAGCTGAGCTTCCATCCCCTTTACCTCCCTGGCGCCGGCCTCTCGGACCTCGAGGTCATGGAGCGTGTTTTCTCATCCTCAAACTCCACCGCCCGCATCAACCGTTACGCGTCGCCATTCCATTTTCTTCAAAGTCTCGACCTTCATTTTCAGCAGTGGGATGAGGATCGTTATGGTGACCTCAGTAAGCCATTCATTCTCTACTTACTCACTTTTCTCTACTCACTTCATGCTCAGGTACCTTTCTATATCAGAAATACCGCCAGGCGATCACCATTATCGCCGACTACACGCCAGCTGTCAAGGAACTATGTAGTCGCTTGGCGATCACAGAGTCCGACATCAACACGTGGCCCGAGTGCGAGCGCTCGTTTTTGATGAGCCTCAAGGAAGAACCCGATGAACGTAAGCTTAGCGCTGCGTACGTTCGAGCCCTCGAGGCTCGTGAAAAAGCAGAGTACGCCCCCTATTTTTACCTTTGGATGATGTTCTGACAAAAAATCTAGCATCGAGTGGCAGCGCGTGGCTGAGCCCTTCAAACATACGACTGGAGATACCGACTACGCTATCGACACGACCGAGACACTGAAACTCGAGAACGCCCGACGGCAGGCCGCTGATGAGTTCGTGGTTCGTAACCGAGCCGTTATCGAACTTGAGACAAGTCTCGGTATCACCGAGACATGGGCAAGATCATCAGCTGAATATCGCGCTGCAGCCGAGTACCTTCAACACCAAGACTTCTACGCGGCCTCTGATCGCCTTCAGCTTCTGGTTGTCCAGCGGCTACAAGAGCTCGCAAAGACACACATTGCTGAAACGGGTGAGCTTCTTCCGCTTGCGACTGATGTTAACTAACATTTTCCCCACAGCATATAAGATTCGAACCTCAATTGGGAAGGCAATCCAGAAGCGGTCGTCCGCCATTCGGACCGCTCTGGAACGGTACAATACCCTTGCCGCCAAGATGGATCCACCAGCCACGCAGATCAAGTGGGACGATATCATCGAGTACACGTTTCTTTCTGAACTCGACATCCTCAAGCATTCGTATTCTCAGGCGAACGTTCGCGAGCAGCCATGGGCTCAGCCCATCAATCGGGACGCGGCAACGAAACACTTCAAGATCCTGCGCGCGCGCGAGGAGATCACCAGACTCAACGTCGAAGCTGGCAGGCTTCGAGCGTGGGTTCTCACTGAGAATGCTGACATTGAGCAGCACGAGAAACGGCTCAAAGAGGTCAAGCCACCCCTCTCAGCAGCTCTCGCGGCTCGTTTCACCGGGCGCATTCGTGCGAACAAGGTCCACCTTGCCAAGTTGAACATGCTGGAGTGCCTGCCGGGGTACACAGGTGTAAGAAGCGTTGAACTTTCTGATGGCAATGGTAGCGTCACGACAACAGCAGGGCAGCACGGTGATTTTGCATTCTCTCAAGTTAGTGTAGATGATCATCTTGATTTCGAAGACGATGAACTTCATGTTCATATGCACAGCCTCTCGACCTTTGTAGAGAACATGAACTAATTTTATTTACGAATTAATGAGCATTTTTACCATGTACATGTACCCATCAAAAATTTGAAGGAAGTGAGATTTACGTCGTGCAACATGATGTGTGATTTGAGAGAAGGATTACGGTGAAGTGCATCAAAACGTGTGGATTGGTGTGCAGACGAACGCCGCGTGATGCACGAGGCGCCATCTACATGATCCTTGATAAGTCCAGCTGCTGTCAACGTTTCAACACTCAGCGCACGACCACCCTCTAATTATGGCTCAGCCGCATCCCTCTGCATCAACCTCATGCCACCCCTCTGATATTCGATCGTGGATCGAGAGTCAAGACGCGCGCCCAACGTCTTTGGATATCCGCTGCGAATGCTATCGCCGCCGCTGCATCTCACGTCGCTCAGGGGCTGGTGCTCCTTCCACCAGTGGCATCGACCGCTGGACACAACTTCACCACTCCTTCTGCCGAGGTGCAGACGATCGACATGCGGTGTGGACAGATTTTATTTTAGACATGGAAGACTCGGTGCGTCATATGTCCTCGTGTATGCTCTAGTACTGACTTAGCATGAAGGTGACGACCATGTCTCGTATGACCGACAGCCTCTTCATTGGCTTTGCTGTACGACCTGAATGGAACCCGGACGCTCCTCTCGATACCTCACGCATTGAACTTCAAACCTTCTCCAGCTACCACACCGACCTCCACCCCCACGTTCGTTCTGCAATCACAAGACTCCAGTCCATCATTCGCGAAGACGTTGCGGCCCAGCACATCCAGACCTTTGGCCAACGACTCCGCTCTGTAACACCGGGGGCTGGCTACACTATAGTGGACGGCCGTGCCACTATGCGAGAGACCCTGCCTCCTCCTCAGTCCCAGCCTGCTCCCCAACCATCTGTCCCGGCTTTACAACCACAGCCTTCTTTGACCCCACCTTCCCTTCCGGCTCTCCCTCTCACACCTCGGGATCGCCCTCGACTAAGCACACCTTCTTCCGTCATCTCGACACGCTCGTCTACGCTTTCCACGGTATCTTCATCGCTTTCGACACCCTTAACCAGCAACGCCGTGCTCCCCCCTCCTGCTCCTGCAACACTGCCCTTGTCACGATATCGCCCCTCAGAAAGTCATCCAGCCCAGGAGGCTGCCTCGCCTGTGGTGCTCACGAGCCCCTCTGTCTCATCCTCACGTTACGCACCCTCGGCGACCATTTCATCCACGGACTTCGTTGTTATAGATAACAACACGAGCTACAACGGTGCTGATTCTCCCCCCTTCACTCCCTACGATACTCCGGCCATCTTCTCCAGTAATCTACCCCCTGTTACATCTCCTCCTTCATCACCTCCCTCGCCTTCACCTTTGCCTCGCCATTCCTCGTCCAAAGACAAGGGCAAGTCAAAGGCCCTGTCACTAGCCCGGTCCCCGAGTACGCCAGCGTCTTCGCACACAAAACACGGCGCCGACTCACAATCTGTAGCTCCGTCGGACCCTCGTGCTTCGTTGTCCAAAGGAAAGGGCAAAGCGCTCGAGGTGGACTTGAAGTCCCCAAGAGCCCCTGAGTCTAGCCGTGCGGCGGAGTCTCGCCGCGCTGCTGACGAAGGGTCGCTGAGCTCATCGGCTTTACGGTACCTCAGTCGTCTTGGCGTTGGCAGCCGGACTCTCATTCAGGTCCGTGCTGCACTGATCTTCGAGCGACCGCTGTGGATCGCGTTGTTCGTCGAGGCCGGATTGACGATGGATAGTGCTGCTGAGTTGTATCGTCGACTTTGAGCTGTCAGTTTACCTTAGTGAGTTGTTTCATTTCACCCCTATTACTTCATTCTAACCCTTTGTCGCCATCACTGGCAGGTCTTAGCTACGCGAATGTCACCCTGAGTACTTTGTTTATTGCTGTGGTTGTGTTTGTTTAGCCCCAATGAAACTACATTTTTTCTCCTCCGTTTCCTTGTACTCGCCTACCTAACCATGAGTTCCACACCCCCAGCAGAAGGTACCCCCCCGCCCGTTGCGTCGAAGGCGAAGCGCACACAAGAGCAGATACGGGAATCTAGCCGCAGGAGGGAAGCGTTGATGGAGGCCATTTCAAAGCAACGCAGCTTGGGCTTGCAGGGAGCGATGGATATTTCGGAGGCATACGACGTGTAAGTCACAGAAGTGTTTCTATTACATATGATTGCTAATGTACACTATAGACCGCTTCCATGGGTTTCAACACAAGTCTTTCTAGGCGCCGAACAGCAGGCTAAGGAGGCTCAGCCCCGGTCAAACGCCTTCGGCGCGTTCGTGAAACACATCCACGCAACGCGTGTTGCCAACCACGGTAAGTACCCAGCATCTCATACAAAGTGTAACTACTCACTGTTATTGAAGAGGAAAACGTAGGCGGCTCCGGGGCGATGGTATCTGCGTCAAAGGTAGCCTCAGAGGAGTGGGCGAAGCTCTCGCCTGAGGAGAAGCTTGAGTGGGCGGAGCGATCCCGACAGGCTCAAGAGCAGAAGGCTTCCGAAGCCAAGAAGGTCGTCAAGAAGGTTCGCTCGGAGCATATCGGTAACACCATTCAAGGGACGTTTCGGAAAATCGACCCCGTCGTATGTATTCATTTGTAATCCTTGCACTATCCCGCCTGACATTCGTATTTCACAGCTCTTGGAGCTCCAACAAGCTACCAACTGTCATATATGCTATATCGTCACTCGCAACGATGTCATGGACCAGTACGCGCCCCGCAGCACGACGTCTAAGCGCCTCGATGACGCGTGCTTGATGCTTTTCAAGCACACGGTCGAGGAGCTCTCCCTCCGACTTGACGCGTATGTCGCGGGTGGTATTGCCCAGCTAGCGGCTGTTACCGGCGAAAGGAAGACCACTCTGCTCAGGAGGATAATTCGCGAGCAGATTTTACATAGACTTTGTGAGTTCTTACTATCACTCGTCGAGACGTCAACATCTAACTAGTTTATTTGACAGGTAAACTACTCCAGAGCCGTGGCATCTCGCGCGAGGAGTTGCCGGCCATGGTAGAGTGGCAAAACCACGAGGGCACCGTCATCAGGTGGGGCGTGGAGCTCGTCGGCTACCCCGGTGGAGTCATCAAGAACCCGAATGACGTGTCGTCGGTCAGCCTGTTGCAGCAGATCGAGACCGCCATCAGGACTGGCGACTGCTTCTGGCGGGAGCTCTCCGACGAGCAGTGGAATGCTCGCAAGGCTGCCCACGACCAGCGCGTGCTAGCAGGGCCCCTGAAAGCCGCCGGGACGAAGAGGAGGCGTACGAACACCACGCTTCAGCCGGGGGCCGCCGCCTCCACGCCCGCATCTCCACCAACGGCCAACTCAGCCATCACCCATCCCCCGCCGTCTACCCCACTGCTCACGCTGTCGCCAACGCCATCGTCGTCATTCCCCCCGGCCCTCCCGCAATCTCAGTTCTCCCCAGCCCTCTCTCAGTCTCAGTCCCAGTACCAGCAGTCACCAGCTTTCGCTAACGCCCATATGCACCCCCCATATACCATAGATAACCCAAACTATTTATACATGGACTCATCAGCCTCACCGGCATTGTCGAGTACACCCACGCCCTCAGGCTACTTTAGTGACCTTCTTAATAATCCCTCCTTAGATATGTACTAGTACTTGCTTTCGTAGCATAATCACACATTATAATCGTACATTTGTTTAGTATAGATACTTAGTCCTAGAGTAGAAGCAAACATCAATGAATTATAATGGTTCTGAGACTTATCCTATACAATGCGAGACTTAGAGAAAATTTTGTGAACACTCACGTAATCAATAAAGGCTCCGAAGTCTGCATACCAATTCAGGCGCCAGGGCTGTAATTGGCTCGCTTCGATTGTTTCCGATCCCCCGCAGCCCCAATGCTGTGCTGTCGGGCGCTATACAACTATATCAATGGTGGGAGCGTGCTTACAGCCGCAAAGCTTACCACGCGCGCTTGAGGGAAAGGAGGCGAGACAGGTGGACATAGGGGGTGTTGAAGAGAGCGGCGGCATTGAGTAGAGCGGCGGCGTTGAAGGGAGCGGCGGAGGGGACAAGGGCGCGGCGGAAGGGACAAGGGAATAGGCGAGGGCGCGTCGGCAGCGCGGACCGAGCCGAGCGGAGGGCGGGAGGCGGGAGGAGCGGGGGAACGGGGGAGCGGTTAACTCGGGCAGCCCGGGTGACGTCAGACAGAGACCAGACCGTTATCTTCGCGTTCTAATCATAATCTAATCTAATCCAACGTTTGACATAGAGGCCGGATACGATAGAATAGGACTTGTACAAGTATGGTAATATCTCCGCCGCCAAACGCCGCGACACCTAGGTGCAACGGAAGGTGCTCGGCTAACAAGCGCGGCAGGCTTGACAAGCCTCACACGCCCTAATACCGTGATAGGCTTCATAAGCCTCTACTCTGGTGTCACTCAGGTGCGAAGTGTGTGCGGGCCAACAATCGCAGCAGATTAAATGTCCCACCTTTCTCACGTCTTTATCACAAAACTTTGTTACCATCCACGCTTCAGCTAGCTTATCGGACGTTGGTGCAGACACCCAGTTGCAACAGAGGCACGCAACTTTACTGGATCATACCCGATGCGGAGCGCTTGTATGCTGGCGTCGGCGCGGTTAAGCAGTCATGCTGAATGGGACAAAATGTGTCGTCGGGACCGGTGGGATGGTGAGTGTCTATAGATGATATTCGAGCCCTACCTAGGCTTCTCACCAAGTTTAGCTGGATCTTGAAGTTTGCAGCAACGTGTTATGGATCAAAGGACTGCTGTATATGCGATAGAAGCATCGTGCTCATAATAAGCTGTGGCGTTACTCGTGTTGCCATGTCCTATCTTTGGAAAGCTTGTTTCAGATTAGGGTTGTGCTTACCGTAAGAACATGTGGAAGGTTCCGTGTCT